>NC_054606.1:13367500-13410084 GCF_004785595.1 Juglans microcarpa x Juglans regia
TAGACCAAGGTTTGTTCTTTTGATTGATTTCAATACTTTAATTTGAATTGTTTCTTAGTTGTTCTTCTTAAAATTGTTTTCGTTATACTCAAACCCCCCTCCCAATCCTTGTTCACGTAGCATAAAACTAGACTAAATACTCTCTGTGGGAACGATCCTTACTTGCACTACTACATGTATTTTTAGGAGTATAGGTTTTGTTTTTGGTTGCCTGCGACAACACACTACTGGGTTTTAATCCTAACCCTTATCTTGGGATCTTCAAAACGATCTAACGGTGAAGGATTAAAACATTGATTTGAAAATACGTAAACATTAACTTAATTAAAAGCACTGAGAGTATTTAAGGTAGAATATTATTTAAACTAAACTTTAGTTTATAAAATAATATTCATTCATTATTAATAAAATGATGAAGTATTATTTAATATCTTTAAAAGAATAAAACCATTTAATTAATTAGAGTTTTCAACATAATTCAAATCCCATAATATTTTAAATAACTAAAGTCATTTTAATAAAATGATATTAAAATGATTTTCAACAATTATAATATTTTTGGTGCTCTTCAAAAATATTATAATTGTCTTATTTAAAATCATGCTTAGTTCAATAACACTGGAAATACCCCATATAAATATTTTCAGTGCATTTAAAAGACTGGACATACTTTAAAAATCACGTAATATCTTTAGGAACACACCATTGAGGTTTGACACACGTAACGAGACTCGCAGTCACTAGAGAGAAGGCCAGAGTGTTACATAATTTTCGTCCTCGAAACTTGCTTACCTCAGAAAGAAGGAGCGGGTTGTTACAGAACGGCTGAAGAAACCCACGAGAATTCACCAAAACTGAGAATCGAACTGTTGACACAATGCTTAATCTACAACTTCCAAACAACTACTCAACGACTTTCTTAATATGATAATCTTGTTACATAGATCACTCATCTGAACAACTACTCACAAACTCAAGCTCTCCCAAAATAAGTTCATTTCCAACTGATCTACCTCCACTTCTTGCAATGGGTTCAAGTCTCTGGGTCCATTAAAGAAGAAAGGACTCCACTTATAGATTTCACTTATTGAGGGAGTAATATGGCAAGGAATTTCCGCTAGTAAGAGAGTGGGAACCAGCTGAAATTTTGTTCCCTCACCTAGTCCCAAAGAACAATGTTCTTCAGTCTATCTTGTCGGCTTCACGATCATTGGTGGGGCAATGGTAGAAGAACCTTCGACAATCAGCAAACAAGTTTGTGACACCCCGGAGGTAGTGCAACCATCAACATGTAGAGGATAGAAATCGAGTTTGAATCAGTTTCATAAACATCCACATTCTCAATTGTTAGGATGCTACCATTGAAGGGATGGTAGTAGAGAAACCATTGGCGACTGGCGGATAAGTCTATGACTCAGTGGAGGTGTTACGATCCTACATCGACTAAGTATGTGACTGGTTGATGGTTTATAAGCCTCTAGGCACCCTTCTCTTGTAAGCTAGTTTTCAAGGGTGAGTTCTACCTAGTGGGTTCATAACAAATAATCGTAACGTGGGGGTAGAGCAACCATCGACGTGCAAAGGAGAGAACCTAAAACCTATTTTGTAAACTCCCTAAATTCTTGCTTGTTGGAGGTACTATCATTGGAGAGACGATGATGGGGGATTGTCAGCTAACTAATCTGTGATATCCAGTGAGGGTAGAGCAACCATCAATGGGTAGTGAGGAGAATCCGAGATTGTACCCATTTCATATGAATCTAGGTTTCTACCTCTGGCCTGCCAAACCTACATGGGTTGGGTTGCTCGCTGGTCCAACCCAAATTTTTATTTACCCTTATCAGTAATTTATTGGCCCACTAAGTTTACAATTAGGACAGCCCATCCAAAGCCCACTAGACCTTGTCTTCTCTTTGCTTCGCTCCAAGCCCATACTCGAGCCCAACCCCTTATGCACTTGTCTGATCAGCCTCTCCACCATCTCTTTTAAGAGTAATTCTAAATACAACCGTGAAGTGCGTAAACGCCACATAATCACTTTGAAAAAAATTGGGGTTTACTATTAAAAAATTAATTTTTTTCATGTGGATCTCATGTTTTATCTATTTTTTTCAAAGCGATTACGCAGCAGTTGCACAATTTGTGATGCCCCCAGATTCCGCTTGGGATCGGACGGACATCTGAAGCATCGGGATATGCAATACAAGGTTACTGCCCCCGTTCATGACATATAAGATGCAATGTTCATAACATGCATCTAGCATTATGTAATATTTGCAGCGGATATTTTTTTTTTTTTTAGCAATATTATGCACCAAACTTATAATATCCCAAATAGTTAAAACGTAAACCATGCTTACTTAAAACATTTATGATTACAGCACGGGTCTCAGAAGACTGTAATCTCAAAACAACGAAGACCTGGATCCATAAATACATTGCCAAAATATACTATTGGCTAGTTCGTTGAGTAACTCGCGTAACTCGACTAATGATGCCGGAATACTATCCAAAGACCTAACTATGGAGGCTGCAAGCTCCGAGTTGCGTCTACGGCGTCTAGTCAACCTCCTCCAGTCTGCTAGTGTCTGCTCCCTGCTCTGATCCTGACACATAGCCTACCATTCGAGGGGAATGGTAGTTGGGACTACCACGGTGAGATTTGATTACAAATCTCAGCAAGTTAACTGGAAACTTCCACATAGGTTAATGATGCATGCATGGCAGTAAAAGCATGAATGCATACTTAAAGTCATAAGTAAGCATAGCATAACTTGATATACAACATGACATAAATGACATAACTTGAATTGAAACTGAAACTTAGCTTGACGTGATATGGCATGTACGTGAACTTAAAACATAACATGGACTAACAACATAGCATGAACGTGAACTTGAACATAGCATGAACGTGAACATACATAATTTGAACATGAACTTGAACATAACATGAACCTGAGCATGACATAACATAAATGTGAACTTGGAACATAATGTGAACGTGATCATGACATAACATGAATGTAAACTTGAACATAACGTGAACGTGAACATGATATAACATGAATGTGAACTTGAACATAACATGAACCTGAGCATAACATAACGTGAACGTGAACTTAAACATGACATGAACTTGAACATAACATGACATAAACATGAACTTGAAATATATTCTTGTCTCCTGGGGTTACCGTGATTGACATGAACTTGAAACTTGACATGGATGTAAACTTGAACATAACATGACGTGAAACATGACTTGAACGTGAAATACATGAACTTGGAATCTTATTCAATAGACTTAATTAATAAAGTGACCATACGGGTGCTACACAGGTCCCCTTGAGCCGCGTGTCCCTGCCGATTACCGCATCACAACACAGGTGTCTATACCAGCTGTGAGTGCGTTAATACGTACTCTACAGTTGTTGTGGCCTCACGTATTCTACGTGTCACAATTGTTGTATCTCACGTAGTGTATGCTCCACAGTTATTGTGGCCCCATACTTTATGCTCCACAGTTGTTGTGGCCCCATGAATTATTTGTGATACACTTGTTGTGGACACACGTAACATAAAGTGTGGCTCCATCAACGTTAGTGCCTGGCGCGCTCCGGTGACCAGCTAGTTAGGCCCCATTCACAACCTGTTGGCTGTACTTCGTTAACCCAGGGAATTTCACACCTATTTAAGACACTCTAGCATGAAAAAAGGAGTTCTACTAGGATATTACCCCATCCTAGCACTTAGGGTGGTAATTGACATGAATAACTTAACTGGCATACATGACATCTCGTAACATGATGTGACATGAATGTGATATAAAAGACAGAAGTCTTGACGTAGCATAACGTGACATGAACATAAGATGTCAGACATGACATACTTTGAGATATAAATGTAATAGAATATATCTCATAACATGGCATACATGTAACATACAATATTTCGTGACATGGCATAACATGTAACAAATAGCATACGTAATGTGACATACTTGCAACATATAGTAATGAGACATAATATATTGTGTAAGAGATAAGTATTTCGTGACAGAATAATTTGTGTAATAGATAAACATGTAATGACATGGCGTGACATGGCGTATATAACAACATACGAACATAAATTGTAGTTCTCTTACCTATCACATATACATAGTAAACTGATAGTAAGTTAAGAGCTAACTTACCTCGATCGTCGTGTTCTATGAGATTAAAGCGCGAAACACGAGGAACTATAAGAGGGTATTCTAAAAGTTGGAACTTTAATTACTAACAATTAGAAATGTGAAAAGAGACAACTTAGAGTAAAATTACCTTTTTACCATCTACATGTGGAAAAATGACCATTTTACCCATAACTTAAGGATTTCACATCCTAACTCCAAAAATTACCAAAATTAAATTCCTCATGTAAATTTTGTCCTAGACTCAAATTTCAACTCAGAAAAATTTAAAACCATTCACAACTATGGAAAACTCCCAATGGCCGAAACATTTATAGGTCATTTCTCTTGATTTTGGTTGCAATTTCTTCCATCTTCAAAACCCATGATTAAACTAAAATTTTGTAACAAGGATCTTCCTATCCCAAGTTTAAAAATACACTTAAAATATCCATTAAGAAAAGCTAATCATCAACACCAAACTTTTGTAAAAAGACCCAAACTTTTTAACAAAAAGTAAACCTTTAAATCATAAGTTTTGGCCCTAAATAAAAACATCTCCAAGAATTCCAAAAAAACAAATCTTACTTTTAACACATTCATAACATCATCCTAAGATCAACCATGCTTTAAATCATCAAACGAAAGCCACCAAAAATCACAAAACAACACTTGGAGTTTTTGGTTTTAAACTTAGTCCAAAACAGAAACTTTTCTCTCCACTAACTTTGATCAATCTCTTGATCCATGGCTTAAACACATGTGATCTTCAAACTAAAACATCTCATGGTTTAAAAATGTGTCCTAAAGAATATCCAACCATCAAACTTAAAATCACATGGCTAATACTCCATAAAACATGGATCTAACCTAAAAACATCAAATTTTAGGCCTAACCGAAATCCTCTTGTATAGAAAAATCATACCTTTAAAAATAATACTAAATATCTTCAAAATAACATCCTAACATGTATATAAGAGGCTTAGGATCATCATATAAAAATATCAAAGCCTTTGGAATAAGATCAAACCACGAAATATTCCAACTTTCATAAAACAAAAACTGCTTTTGCACTTCTAGTTTTCATTCTAAATTTAAGGAAATATATCATCAAAAGATTTATCCATGCAATAAAACCTCAATGAACATTCATAAAAATATGCTAACGACACTCCATAAAATTTTCGGACCAAGATATGTCCACTAGCTTGGTCAAAAATGCCAAAACATATCATACTCTCCAGTTTCACGGCCAGAATGACCTTTCTACGGTTAAAAATACTTTTGAGCAACCAAAGGGCATGGAATGAGATTAATAATATATCCACGGAAACTAGACTCAAATATGAACAACTTTTATGAAGGAGTAATCGTGAGAAAATACTTACAAAGGGTCGAAAATGGCCACACAAAAATACACAGAAATCTGCCCGAGAGAGCTGTTTTGGGTTTCTCTCTAAGAACGGGGGAAAGAAGTGATAAAATGGAGATGAGTGTGTTTTACACAACTTTAGACTCCTGGAGGGTGAAGTTATGGGCTTGAAAGACCCTTGATTGGAGTTGGCTATGTGACATAAAGTGGAGAATAGTGAGAGGCATGGACTGCCTGTAGCAGTTGTGAGAGATGGAGGTTGATAGAGTGGATTTCTCTTCCACATCAAGGCACTATTGAGTGCAGCCAATGGCAGTGGATGGTCTGCCATGTGGGGGAGGAAAATTCTTCAAGAAGCTTTGCCAAGGTGGCCAAATTCGTGGGCCTTGGTGGGCCCCAACTAAGTGGGTTTCAATTTGGGGTTTAAAGGGGGTTTGGTTAGGGTTTGAGATGTTATCAAGCCTAAAACCAATTTTTTTGGCCCAATCAAATTTTTAAGGTTTAAAAGGTTGGATAATGATATCATAACAAGGATTTGATTAATTAATAGCATGTGCAAGTGATTTAATCAAGTGATTAAACACAATGCTAGAAATTAGATTAAAAATGGTTTAAAGGCCAACTTTGGAGTTTGGGAAAACCATTTAGGGTTTTGGTTTCAATCAAGCTTTTGGGGTTTCAATTGGATTCCAACCATTTAGGTTTTTGCTAGGGTTGAAATCCTCTTTGGTCTGGCACAATTTAGTTGATCAGATGAAACACAGTTTTGTTTAGGTGGCATGATCTCACCTTGACTTCCTTCATACAGTTTTGTTTAGGTGGCATGATCTCACACCTTGACTTCCTTCATAAATCTATCTAGTGGTTCCTCATGGTGCCAAGTGTCTAATACTATTCACTATGTGTGGCTAAGATCTTGCCAAGTGTCCAAATAAAACTTCTCTAACCTAATTTGGACATTCCACACCGTGATTTTGAAAATACTACATTGGTTGCGTTTATCGAGGTTACTATTCACTCTGAAGAAATCCATAATAAACTTAGTACTGAAAAATCCTAAATATTCATATTGACCTGTAGTGAAACTCGTTTAGTGAAATTCAACCACGAACTGCCCCTAAAAATAATTTCACAATTTCGAACAGCCGTTTCGTTTGAAATTATGAAAATTGGCTATTGCGCCATAAAATCCTAAATAATCAACTGAGTCTAATGGCGTAGACCAAAACACATTATGACACTTCTAACTACCTCAAATAATTAAACTCATATTTCTAGCATCATCGTGAGTGGTAACACTGACTATGTTGACAGATTAAAACTTGCGCGATTAGTCGATTCGTAAAAATTTATCACGAGATTCCTAAAGTCAATAGAAATTCCACTGGTGAATTTCTTGTGGGCTATTACACAATTCATGGTTGCAATTATCTTTTCTCCTCTTTTAAGACCAAAATTTACATTTCATTTATGATAGAATCTTGGACACGCCACCTACTGTTGCCCCCAACCCAACTCTCTTATAAGAAAAATGATACTTGCAGTCGTGAATATACAATCGTCGCGCAATCGTTTTGGAAAAAATGAATAAATACGGGGCCCATATAAAAAAAATAATTTTTTAATAATAGACATCACTCTTTTTCAAAGCGATTGCATGGCACTTGCGCACTCTATGATTGTTTGTAGCATTACTCCCCTTATAATTGGCCTCATGATGGTCTCTTTAAAACACCCTCGACTTGCTACCACCGGAACTGTCTCTCTGGTCCAATACACCACTCTTAGCCCTATGTTTATGAGACATCGAGACCATTGACGAACTTTCTAAAACCTTCTTGTATGACCTTCTCTGCACTGATACGTGTTCACTTGATCTTGGGATGCCTTGAGCATACCCCTACCAACATGCAAAGAGGATACCATGTTTTTGCTATTGAAAACAGAGGTTGACAATTGACTAAGAGTATCAACAAAGCTCTTTCATACCCTTCCTTCTATTCCTTTTCAAATGACAATGGAATCACTTCTTCTTCCTCCACCATATTCCATCATTACCAAGTATCTGTTGTAGTCATTGGAGCACTGCTACGCCTCATACAGTCTATTTCCATCTCTAGATTTTTTTTTTTTTCAAAAAAATCCTTTTTTCCTCTGTTAGAATACAATCTCAACTACTTTCACCACCTAGCCCAAAAAAGAATTTCCTATAATAATGTCTTCCACCAATTTCCTTCCTCTTGGTAATACGCAAAGTAGCATTACCCCCCCCCCCCCCCCTTATAAACTAAAAGACCCTCGAATCAACTAGAAGCTTTTTCAATATAGCCATCTGCCCACCTTCCTTCCTGTTGGTAATACACAAAGGAGAATTGCTAATAGTATTCTAGCAGACTATAGTGGATCACACTTACGTCTGTGACTTGCAAATGCACCTATAAAATCGCATTACTATCATGCATCTAAATGGCAATCTTATTAACTAATATGATCTTATCTTACACTTGAACATAAGAAAACTTACGTGCCTTATGCAACATGAGATGCATGATATGCAACATGAGATGCATGATATACATAATATATACATAACTATAATATACATAATGAAACATGATCATGAATTATGATGAATGACATGCTTATAAATATCATGACATGCATGGTGCATAAACATTGGCTTCCAAAGAATTGATTTTAATAATAATATATATAACTATCTAACATGTGCTAATCCTAAATTTATGATAAAGCTACTTACCTCATAGCACTTTCCAATATTTCTCAGCAAGAAATTGATCACTTATAAAATAGGCACGTAATTTGCATAAATCTCTAATTAAATATGTACTTTGAAATTAAAACTTACAATACTAAAATAATCTAAAATAACCTATATTTCTTAAAAATACTAAAATCCTCAAAACCCTAAAATATCATCACTCCTCAAATACTTTGATAATTTTCACATAATTACTCCAAATAATTACCCAATTAAATCCTAAAATCATACGAACTCCATAATATTGGCATTTGTTGCCCAGATGACTAATACAAGAGGGGGTGAATTGGGTTGTTTAAAAAAAAAACAATTATAAACCAAATATACAATATAAAATGTGAATCAAACATGAAGCATCAATAAGTATAAAGAGTAAGGGTAAGAGAGAAGCAAACTCAGTATTTAACGAGGTTCAGCCCCATTGCCTACCTCTTCGCCTCAAGCTACCCCTAAAGGATTCCCAAATTCACTATTCAACCTCTTTTAGGTTGAGATTGAAACCTATTATACCTTTGAACATTCAAAAAATCCATGTAGAACACCTTCTACACATACAATCACCTTACACGTGGTGATTCAACTATTCCCTGTGTAGTGCTCCTACAATACGCACAAGGGTTATACACACCCTTTTACTTTGGGCCCAAAACTATTTTTGGGTTCAGAATTTAACTAAAAAAACTAAATATATTTAAAAATTGAAAAAATATATGCATATATATAGATAGAACTATTAAATATATACTAAATTTTAACTATTAACTAATTAAGTAATAATCATCACTAAGACACTAAACCATTACAATTTACAATTTACAATTTACAATTTACAATTATACAAATTAAGACTCTAATAGAACTAATAAACTTAAACTATTACAATATTACAAACTCCTCTAAAAATATTAAATATTACAAATTGTACTATTAACTATTGTAGCAACATTACACTTAATTGTAAATTAACAATTATAACTCAACTTTTCAATTTGATCAATTTGAGATGGCGCTGTGGTGGTGAGTTCACTGAGTGTAAGTTGTGTTGATTGCTGTGAGATTGAAAATCAAGATCATAAACGTTAATAAGTTATAAAACCTGAAATATTAATAAGTTAAAAATAAAACAAATTAGAATTATAAAGTTATAAAATGAAACAAAAATTTAAAAAATTAAAATACAAAATATTAAAAGTACTAACCAAGATGAGATTGGGATTGGGCAATTGGAATTTGAGATGAAGATGAGGCAGATGAGCATAGATCGGTCATTAGGATTCAGCATGTGTATATTGAGAATATAAAAAGCTAAAAAATATACAAGCAAAATAATTAGATACTAAAATATGATATAAAATTATAAATGCAAAAAACAAATAAAGGACAAATTGTGCAAACCTTGTAATAGTGGGTCCAATACAAAGTCATAGTGCATCAGAGGTAGCCGTATACGTCGTCTCATGTATCACTATAACAATAAAATTTGAAATGAAATTAATTAATACCAATTAAATGAAAATAAATAAAGTAATAAGAAATTAGAAAATGAAATTAAAATAAATACCAGATCCAGGCTGATCACCACCCTCCTCCTCGACATCGGCCTCCTCATACTCAAGAACATCTGGAACATGAATTGGAATTCCCTTGATCCAATACTGTGTGCAAATCAAAGCCTCAACAGTGGTAGGAGCTAATGAACTCTGAAATGAATCCAATACACACCTTCCAGTGCTAAAGGCCGACTCTAAGGCTATAGTGCTAACAGGGATGACCAAAAGACTGCGGGCTATCTCTCCAAGGATGAGATACTTCACGGTATTCACCTTCCACCAACTTAATATATCGAAGTCTCGTGAAAATGGTTGTAACGCCTCGTCCCCGAGGGTCCGGAGAGTTAACTCATGTCACCAAAAATAATTTTTTATCCACATAGTACATACTCTAATTTTTTTCTATCGCACAAAATACTCATTAATTGACATCAAATACTCCAGTTTAATTATTCTAAGATAATACAAAGTCCTAATATAAACATCAACCTCCCAACAAATCACATCATTAGAGCACAACAAGCTTACTGAATGAAAATCCTCTACCCATATAAACCTTCTATGCTTAAACCATCATTCTTAACTCCTCTCACCCATGCTCCATATTCTTGATCCTTAACTGGAACATTCAAATCATCTAAAAATATTGTGGAGATAAGGGGTGAGTTATCAACAACTCAATAAGCAGAGAACATATACTAGTATGTAAACATGAGCCTTTTCAGAAAGTTCAGTATGTAGAAATAAAATATTTCATTTTTATATGCAGATCTCATAAAAGTGTTATCAGAAAATCAGAGCGACTTTTCAGACTTTTCATACTCAAAAATTAACTGTTCATATTTAAAGACACTTTCCGTATTCAAAGATCATTTTCATATTCATAGACCATTTTCATATTCAAAAACCAACTGTTCATATTCAAAGATTCTTTTCATAATCAAAGACCTTTTTGGTATTCAAAACCATTTTCATATTAAAAAAAAAAATCTAACTGTTCATATTTAAATATCCGTTTCATATTAAAAAATGCTTTGGTATAACATAACTGAACATCTTCATCTTATCATATCATGTCATATTGTATCATATGATATACCATGTTTAACCCCCGTGGTAGGGTTGTGCTATCCCCAATGGCCAAACCAGGCAATATCATATGGTGAAACTTCCATTTTTTCAATCTTGGAGCCCCGAGTGTGCACACAGGAAAGAACACGTAAAGTACCACTTTGTTTCCAAAGTGGGTGCACTCATATCATATCAGATCATGTTGGTACCAACCATATCACGTGAACCAGTATTATCATATCAGGACCATATTCAGAATCAGATTCAGAACAGATAAATATGCCAAAGTTTTATCATATCCATATCATATCAAAACACGTGCAAAACATATTCATATAATTTCCATTTGATAAAAAAAAAAAAAAAACAGATCCAACTCATTTCTTATCACATGCATAAAAATCTCAATGATATCATATTCGCTCTTTTGCATATTTCAGAAACATGTCAAATATTGCTCATGTCTACACTATTCATGTCAAAAACATTTCTTTTCTCTTTCATACATATCTCATAAGTGAATGCAAAACATATACTGAGGTTGTTTTTCACATTTTCTTTTTAAAACAACATGCACATTTTTTTACAAACCAACCTCAGTTCATTTCTTTTTATGCAAATTTAGGATATGGACCCCACTTTCCTTGACGACTTGGCTTTTCAGAATTTTCCTCAAAAAATGTCGAGTCGACTATAAATCTTCACCTGTAAAAAAATAATCACGTAATTTTCATAAGTTTCCAATCAATCACGTATTTTGATATTTAAGCCTAAACTTCTAAAATAACCTATTTTAATTCTTCAAAACTTAAAACCCTCATAATCCCAAAATATATCATCACTTTCTAAAATCATCAATATTCACCATAACCAACGTCAAACTCAAAATGCTAATATTTAAACCCGAAACAGCCAACAAATCTCACATCATAAACCAATCACACGAACAACTCCATAATCCAATCCAACTGATCCCCCTTACTCCTTTGACTCAGTCCGGCACAATCAACCAGTTTACAATAAATATGAGTTAGTGCAAAAATATATTTAAATCTCAAAAGTTCTTTGAAAAAATACTTACAGCGCTATATAATAATTTTTGAAGGATCATAGAGCTGTAAGAAGTGGCAACACAGTAACAGAACAGTGCAAAATGCACTGTGGCCGTGGGTCTCAAAAACCCACTTTGAACAGGGACAAACCAAGACCCGAGATTGATAGGGAAGGGCTTAGGGATGTCAGTGAAGCAAATGGTGGTGGTTGGCCGTGGGTGGCGGCGTAGAAGGTGGTTGAAGGCTAAAATGCCCAAATTGGAAATGTTGATGAATGTGCTTCACCGGTGGCAGATCGGGACTGAGGATCGGTGCATTAGGTTGCTAGGAGGTCGAGGATGAAGTGGTGAAGAAATGGTGGCCGGAGGTGGCGCGACGGCGGCGCTGGAGAGAAGAGAAGGCTACGGCTTCAAGCCGTGCGTGAGGGCACACGGCGGCGCGAGAGGGGCTGGGATTGAAGGGGGTGGTCGTCGGCCAGTAGGGAAGGGAAGGAGAGGGGGGGTGTCGGTCACGGTGGCGTGCGGAGAGAAGGGAATAGCGCAAGAGAGAAGAGAGAGAGATGAGGAAAGAAATGGGGGGAAAAAGAAAAGAGGAAGAAAAGAAAAAGAGGAAAAGAAAAAAAAGGTGAAGGAAAGAAATAAGGTCCAATCCTCACATCTTGGGTCACAAAAAAATTATCCAACAAAAAAAATTTCAAAACAGCAAGTTAAATAAAATAATTTAAACGTAATGATAAAATGAAAATAAAATAATTAAATCCAACAACACAGTAATTTTAAAAACCACAAACAACTAATTTAAATTAAAGAACAATTTTAAATAATGAAGAATTATTAATAACAAGAAAACACATTGAATTAATAATTAAAAATCTTAAAATAATATAACGTAAATTATCTAAAATTTAAAACAAGAAAGCTCATAATCTTAATAAATGCAATAATTTACTTAGTCAAAATACACGTAAATACGGGATATCACAATGGTATTACCTCCACTGCTAAGTATTTGTCTATCTCTGACTGAGCCTCTACATAACTCCATATTAAGGGAGTCTGCTTAAACCTCTACCCCAGTCCAATATACGTCTTTTCCCACTATCGACTTCTTGAACCAGTGGGGGTGGTAGGGTAGGTGTAGGTGCCGCAATATTACCATCCCACATGACGGTAGACTCATCAAATAATCTACTAAGGGTTTCCCGAACCCTTGCTGCAATAAGCTCCGCCCACGCTTACCCGTATGCAAGGCCCAATCCAAATACCATGCCATCCACCTTAAACCTCGGGTCAAGGACGACAGCTACATATAACAAAATATTAGCCCTAGTAAAATCTCTCCAATACTTGTCGTACTTTGACCTCATAACCAATGCCATCTCCCGCAGCCTACAGTGACCACCTGCGACCATGTCATCTAATTCTGTTTTTACCCTACATATTTGTTGACAGAATTGATAGGATGTAGGGTACAATGTTTCAGATATCGTCGTGGTGACCTCATAAAAAAGCCTAAAAAACTCTACAAAAATAGATACAATCTCTCAATCATCATCTGCGGGTTTCCCCAATCTCCTGTGATCATCAAAATATTTAACATATTGGATGTCTTCATCACCCTATAGTGCAATTGGCAGCCTATATTCTTGGGTCGCCTCCAACATAAAAAATGTTGAGTTCCATCATGTAGGCATATCAGTACAAAGACCCTTTTTGGATGTTAGGCCCGCAAGCCTTGAAGCAACCTTGAATTTCTCCAACCTCGAAGTAGAATATCTCACCCATCTCACAGCAGTCTTGACCCGAGCAATCGAGTCATGAAGATCCCTCAAACCATCAGTAACAATAAGATTCAGAATATGTGCCGCACATCTCACATGGAGACACTCACCACCCAAGATTGTCTTATTTGCCTCTCTAAGATAGGTCTTCAGATGTCCCAATGCGACATCATTAGACGAGACATTATTAACTGTGACTGTAAGAACTCAGTCAACCCCCACTCCTTTATTGAGGCCTCTAAGACCTTCCCAATTGTCTCACACTTATGATCGATGATTTGACAAAATTTTATAATTTTCTTATGCAATGTCCAATTACATTCAACAAAATGCACAGCTAAAGACATAATTAAAATTTTAGACTGATATCCAAGTATCAGTGGTAAGGCAAACATATTGACCAGCCAATTCACCCCTCAACTTCTCTTTTTTAGACCAAAAATATTTTTTTTACATCCTTTGCCACCGTGTGGCGAGAAGGAATATTAAACCTTGGTTCCAAATAGCGAGCAAACGCTTGGAACCCTTTCCCATCAACAACTTGAAAATGTAGCTCGTCCATGATGACCATACCAGCTAGGTGTCTTCCACACTCATCGGGATCATACTTAGTATATCTCCTCAAAGTTGCACCCCCACTAGTCTCATTCACCATTTTTTGAAGTCCAATTTCTAGCCTAGATTGGCTCTTCTCTTGTAATGATCTTAATATTGGACTTTTTTTACATTGCTCTTCTAAGTGCACCTTTAATTGTGAGTTGCCATGTTTCCTATAGTGGCATCCATAGATTTTTCCACAATGGTTACACTTAGCTTGGGGTTACTGGGGTCACCACCTTTTAGTTTGATGAAATGAGCCCAAACTATAGAAGCAAGTTTCTTGTTGGGCTTGGGGGCGGGGCAAGATGCCGTAGGGGTAGGTGTTGGGCTAGGGGTAAGGGTTGGAGAAGAAGCAGGAGTAGGGGTAGGGGTACCCTGGGCAAGGAAAGGAGAGCTCGCACTAGAATCTGCTGGCATATCCATGAACTCAAGCAAACAAGAAATCTGAAATTAAAGCAAATATAGCAACATGCCTAACAATTAACATCCAAGCATTAACATATATATTGGAAGTTGGAAGATCAAACATCATACATCAAACATAAAAAAAAAAAAAAAAATGAAATACCAACATTAGAAACATCAAACATAAAAAAAATTAAATACCCAATTAAAATGGGTTATAAAAGTTGTAAACAATTTTTACATAAAAATATAAGAACGTGAAAGTATATAAAAAAAATACTCAATTAAAAACACAACCAAATCATGCTATGACTACACTTTTGAAACTAAAACAAATTTGATCGATATTTAAAAACATTTAATCATCTCAAATATTAATAGATCGTTTTTGGGGAATTAAGCTACAATTTCTGCTGGCACTAGAATCAGATCTTATCCCACATTAATGTAAATCCTCAAAATTTAATTAATAGCCTAAAGTGTAAATTGATAATTTTGGTAAGAAACTAAGAAAGTATTGATAGTAATTGGAATGTATAATATATATATATATATATATATATATTTTAACCAAAGATCAGTTTATTACCATCAGTTTAATAGCTCAAAATTTAGTATTGATAGTAATTGGAACCCTAATCCGAAACCCTAAAAGAATTTGGGGGTTTCAATCCGGTATTTCAAAAAAAATGAAAAAATAAACCAATCACGGAGAGATTCACACACGAACACACTGTACACATTGTTCATCAACCATTCAAACCAGTGAACCACATACACAATCAAGTCTCCACAACACACAATTCACAAAATCCTATCCTCCATCTCCGATTAAACCCCATCCATCCTCCAATCTGCATTCTATAAAATAAATATCACAAAAAATTGTAGTAGATTTAGAGTTTCTTACCTTCGGCGATGGAGATGAAGACGGAGTCACAGAAGGCTGCGCGACGGTGAGCGACGGAGAGAGACACAAAGAGCGTGGCGACTGGCGAGCGACCGAGAGAGAAAGAGAGAGAGAGAGAGAGAGAGAGAGAGAGATTCTGGGTGAGTGGGATGGTGGTCTTCCGGGGGGGGGAATGTCAAACAAAAAACGAAACGACGTCGTTTTTCCATTGACGAAACGACGTTGTTTCGTTATGGGTATATTTAAAAAAACAACCCAAGCATGAAACGACGTCATTTCATACCTAGTTTATATATATATATACTTATATATATATATATATATATATATATATATATATATAAGTAATACGGGGTGGGGCGGGGGTCGCCCCTATCCTGCCCCCGCCTTGGGGGTCAGATGCGGGAGGGGCCACTCACCCCCCGCATTTGACAGACAGGGTGCTCCGCCCCGTTGAATGGGGGTAAAGCGGAAGTAGGGCGGGCAACACTCCTCAATGAGTGAAATGAAAACAATACAACATAAAATTATATCTCTCTTAAAATTAACAAGGGTTAAGGATCAATGCTTAGTTAAGAGAGATTGAATGTTCTGAATTAATGTTGTAAAGCTTGTAGTTGATGTGTGCGTGAAGATCTCAAAGGAGCAATTTTTTTTTAAAGAAGACGACACCTCTACTTTATTAATAATTCTCACTCCAGGTGGAGGGAAACCATGGAACAAACTCAACTGCAAAACAAAGACAGTCACGGCCAAATAAACAACAGAAGACACCAAACAAACACCCAAACTAAAAACAGATAGAGCTAACAAAACAAACTACTAAGATCTAATGCTAGGGAGCCCCAACTTGTCCAATCTAATGATGCCTTTCAAAAGACTGGGTAAACTATCATCAGTGCCATAGCTACAAACATGGCCAGCTTCACCTCGTCGTGCAAGATAATCTGCTACATGGTTACCTTCTTGGAATTGATGAACTACCTAATAAGTCACTCCTTCTTGCTCTTGAAGAAGATCATCCCAAAAATCCCATAAGTACCACAAGTTACAATGCCGGCCAGCAATCCAATCCAATACCACCTTGGAGTCACACTCCAAAATAACTTGTCTACAACACATCATCTCAAATGAGCTATTTATAGACATATGAGACTTCATTTTCAAATTTAAAAAGATTTACATGTCAAAAAGGAGCACCACTCACTTTTCAAAATTTTTTAAACCAAATCTTCTACTTTTTGCATATGGCAAAACGAGCATTATTTTTTTTTAAAAATTTTCAAATAAAAGTTTCTCCTTTTTGCATTTGTCAAAAAGAGCATCAATCACTTTTCAAAATTTTTAAACAAAAATAACTACCTTTTGCATATGTTAAAAAGAGCATCAATCACTTTTCAAACAAAAGTAACTACCTTTTGCATATGTTAAAAAGAGCATCAATCACTTTTCAAAATTTTCAAACTTGTCATGCACATAGGAGAGATGATAATCAATCATCTTTTAAATTTTCAAAATTCAAACTTTTAATCATGTCATGTACATGTGAAAGATTCAATCATCTTTCAAAAATTCAAATTTCAGACTTTTAATTTTCATATATATCATGTATATGTGGAAAATACAATTTGATGCTTTATGAGAAAAAATTCTTTTTGAGCCTTAAACCTATTTCGAATTTTGAAAGAGATGTACAAAATTTACTTTAAGAGTTTTATTTGTAAGCTTGTTCATTTTCTTACTCATGCTTGATACGTTGATCAATAGGAGTATATAAAAATCGTTAAAATTGGCCGGGACAGACGTGGACTGGCTGCCAGTGTATGGAATTGGCCAAAACTGACGTCAGCTGACTAGTGGTAAAAATAGGCTGCAACTGACGTCGGCTGATTCGGTTCTGGTTTGAACTTGGTTCAAACTGGCGAATCGACCGATTATATATATATATATATATATATTATATTATACATGTATAAAACAACATAGTTTCACTTAAGTAAGTGAAACGACATCATTTTAAACCCAAGGAAAAAAATATATGAAACAACGCCATTTGGTTTAATACACCAAACGGCGCCGTTTTGAGTTAGGGCTTCAACCCTAACCCCCGACCCCCCTTCTCCTCTCATTTTCACACCGTTTCCCTCTCATCTCTCTCTCTCAGCTCTTTCATCTCCCTCTAAGATCTCTCTCTCTCTCCCTCTCTCTCCCCGATGCAATTTCCCTCCCATCTCCCTCTCAGGCTCTCAGTTCTCTCATCTCCCTCTTAGCTCTCTCATCTCAATCTCAGCTCTGATAGGACAACAAACAACACACGCACAGAAGGCCGATGAAGGGTTACCTCCCTCTCCGATTCATTTTTGAATTTTTTCTATTTTTTGTTGTGATATTTGATTATTTGTTGTGAGATTTGCTGATATTTGTTGTTTGATCTCAGATTTGTGAAATTTTATTTATAAGAGTGAAATTGACAAGGTCATCGATGAACCGAGGGTAACCGGCTAGCATAGTTTCGGCCGGTTTTACCCCCTTCATCGGCTAGTTTCGGTCTGTATCACCCCCTGAAAAACATGTCAGTACGGTTTCAGTTTTGGATCGAAACCACATTGATATGGTCGGTTTTCACCCCTACGTTGATGTGCTTGGCTCCATTATGTGTGCAACTTGAGCTTGAGACTCATTTATGCTTAAACTTATTTGTTATCTTCAAAATCCATATGTAGGTATATAATTATACGATGCTTGGAATCTTGGGTTCAATAACGTTAAAACTGTAAATCTAGTATTCATGTCTCCAACTTAAATTTCCCGACGTTCCATCAATTTTCTTAAAACCTTTCATAAATCGATACTCCCTATTAAATTCATTAAAACATAAGTCCAAGCCCATATTGAATTACATATTTGCTTCCCAGTTCGTAACCCATGCAAGTTCATATTAATCTTATACATACTAACTATAAGTTACAAACGTGTTCGTGAGAGTTACAAAGGAGGGAGCTCGCCAAGTGTGAGTCGATGAGAGCTTGTGAGCTATGGCAGTGAGCGTTGTTGGAGTTCAGGTTTTATGTGAGAGTTACATACGTGTTAGCACTCTCTGTGGCAGCTTCAGGTTTTATCCAAGAGAGTGAGGGGTATTGTGAGGGAGAGAGAGCTTATGGTGATTCTAGTGAGAGAGAGAACCAAGAGTAGAGAGAGATAACGTGGAGAGAGAAGCTTACGTGTAGTCTCAACAAGGTAGGGGAAATTCTGTCGTCAGAAGCTTAGGTGTAGTGGCTGGCTTTAGGTGCTCTATTTTTTAGTTGCTAAAATAGAGGATTGTTTGGACGTTAGCATGGTCATGCCACTTGGTGGTTGTTCGCATAAAAATATATCTGCAAGTATATAGAATCATAACAAGTAGTAAAGTGTTTTAAGGAAAACGGTTATCGAACCCACAGGGAATAATTATGCTTTGAGTATTGAAATTGACTAAATTAATTACTATTTGGAAAACCAAAATTTGAAGAATGGTTTATCTAAATTAAACTGAAGAAAATAACATTAAAATTAAGATTTTAAAAATAATAAGAATAGATTTAGAGCATTTGACTTCACCTAGCAAATCTCACACAATTTATTCTTCCTTGTTATATAATCTCAATTATCTCAAGTTGATGATAAAAATTTATCAACTATTCCATATTTTCTCTCAAACAATACCAAAAATATCTTCAACTAATAACTCCATATCTCTATGTGAATTTAACTAATTGGAGACTCATTAAGTTCTTTGGATTTTTCTTCAAAATCACACTAGTCGCGGTAAAGCATCTCTGCTTTCGCTCAACTAATAGTGTTTAATCCTAGAGTTTTAATCACAAATCACCTCTCGGTCTCATTGCAATCCAAATGATTGAACAATAGTTAACTAGAAAATTGTAAGCATTAAGAACAAAGAATAAACACTCAATCATGGAAATATTGAAAATAAAAAAACTTAAAATATAAATTGTGTGTTCAATGCTAGGCTACATCAAAACTCTAGAAAATAGAATTAGTTCATAATGAAATTAAAAATGAAAAGAATAAAACTAGTGTTCTTTGTTGAAGTCGGTTGATGAAGCATGCGGCTCTCGCCTTTACCCTCCAGTTCCGCCTTCTTGAAAGAACACTTAAAGAATAAATTCTGGAACTCTAAACTCAGACTCAGACTCTAAAATATAAAACCTCCCGATGTCGATTCAAAACTCCTCATATTCATCCCACAAGTTGAGATTAAATAGATGTTGAAATTCAAATCTAGAAACAAGATAACTATAGCTACAATCTAGCCTAAAAATCTAGAAATTAGTTTGTAAAGATAAATGTTAACATAAAAATAATTATCCCAAAACTAACGGAATTATCTAAAATGGAAGATTCAGTGATATGTGGCTTGAATTGCGGAGTTCGGGAGGATTTGGTCGCCAACAGATTGATTGCGGAACTTGGATTTGGTGGTCAGGAATCGATTGATCCTAGTCAGGAGTAATTATCCCACCGGGTAGATGCCGTGTGCGCTGAATATAACTAGCGTGGAGGTCACGAATGAACAGGTGTGGAGGTCACAAAGATCACATGGCCCTCTCCTAGCCTATCGAGTGGAAAGAATCCCAACCAGGATGAAAGACTCATCTCGCCTTTTCTAGTTGTTGTCCACAATGTCATTTAGGTTGAACTTTTAAGTTGGTCATGTAGACTAGTCGCCCAATCTAACTGCCTAGAGCCTTGTCGCGCCTTCTGATTGCTTGTTCTGGTCGCGAGTTTCCTCACCTATAGAGACGTAAAACTTCTCGGCTTTGGGCTAGAGATATCTCTTTGCTGCCCACGGGACAAGACTCCTCACCCAAATCTCATCGGCTCTCTTTAGATCTCGCTGCCTCTCATTGGTTTGGATCCATAGTCTCTTCTTTTGTTCCAAAATGCTCTCCTTTTGTACTAAAATCTTCTCATTCCGTCAAATCCAAGAAAATAAATAAAAATATGTAAAAATAAAATACAATCAATAGTATTGAAGGAAAAATGACAATTTTCATAAATAAAAGAGTGATAAAAATCACATAAAAACAACACTTATCAAATACCAACAAGACTAACACCCCTCGGCGAGCAAACATTCAACAGTCCACCGTGCAAGACCAACTCCTTGGGCGAGCAACCAGACCAACGCCTTGGGTGAGCAACCAGACCAACTCCTCTAGCAATGAACAATCCTAGTCGAGAAAAATGGAAAGCAGCAGCAAAATTGCTCTGGAATATACTTTGCTGAAAATCACCCACGCGGCACGGAACACCACTTACAAAGCTCCTCTCAGGCATCTTAATCTATCTTCATCAGAATTGATAGTCTGGTATTGCGGGTATCAAATGCCTTCATCAATGCCACAGGCATGGCCGCCCACAAGCATGGCCCATGTGTCACCGGCCTTCACCACACTAGCAAAATGGCTCAAGTTTATAAATCTCAAACTTGTAATTTGTAACTTATTTGGTTTTAGGTGAAATCTCTCAGGATGGCTAAACTCAGCCTCCGCCACAACAATGTGATCGAGCACCCCCTAACACACCAAAGTCAAGTCCCTAGACTCGTGATGAGAAACGGCCCCACCAAGGTTGAGTCCCTAGACTAGAGGTGAACAATGGCCCTCAAACACCAAAGTCGAGTCCCTAGATTTGCGGTGAGCAACGGCTCCCCAAAGTCGAGTCCATAGACTCGCAATGAACAACAACCTAAAAAAATAAAAATCGAGTCCGAAGACTCCTGGTGCAACGAATGGGCGTGGAGGTCAAAAGACCCCAGGACCTTTACAGTTAGCCACCAGAGGTGCACTCAATGGGAGTGGAGGTAAGAAGACCCCACGACCTTTATTGTTAGTCACCAGTGTCGAGTCCAAAGACTTGCGGTACACTCAATGGGCGTGGAGGTCAGAAGACCCCACAACCTCTACAGTTAGCCATTAGTGTCGAGTCCAAAGAATCGCAGTGCACTCAACGGACGTGGAGGTCAGAAGACCCCACGACCTCTACAGTTAGCCATCAGTGTTGAGTCCAAATACTCGTGGTGCAACCAATGGGCATGGAGGTCAAGAGACCTCACGACCCCTTATTTAGCCACCAAAGCCAAGTCCAAAGACTCGGATTTAGCCAACAGGTGGGAAAGGTCAAGGACCGCCCAACCTCCCAGGTGTCTAATAGATACGCAACTCTCTGGCCTGCCCAACCTCTCTCACATGGATAGTAATACAAGCACAACATATTCTCTAGCAAACGCTGAGTGTATATACTCGTGCCACAATCATCGCCAACGGATTACCTTCAAGAACAAGCCACCAAGCTCTACAACCATCTTGCGCGGGTGTCCTTCGGGAACCAAACAACGGGCTTAGCACATGCCTAAGATGGATCCAGCGGGTTGGCGGGCGCCCTGACCACTTAAGTGCGGGTTACTACAGACAAATAACAAAACGAGAACACCAACAACAATTTACACCAAGGGGGAAGAAAATCCACTATTACCAACAAAAGTAAAAATGCAAAAATACATAGAAAAACCAATAATGGAAATATGCACTCTTCCCCAACAATAAACAATCTCACAGGTGAACAATCACACAAATAAACAAACTCAAAACTAAGCTCCACACTCACCTTTGATGCGGTCGAGTACATCTTCAACCAAATATGAGCTCTGTGCTCGCACCTAATACGATCGAGCACATATCCCACCTATCTCCCCAAGCTGAGCTCCTCACCGTTTAGCACAAAATAAATAGAAAACCAGGAAATGAAAAGAAACTTGGGGACCAATCAGGAAATCAGGGACCAATTTTCAAAATTTATTTTGTAGATTATTGACTTGAAGATTCTCAAAACCTTTTTGTCCAGCAAATCGCTCTTAAGAATCACGGGCATCTGTAGGGGTCAAATCAGCAGCCTATAATTTAGTTTTGAGATAAGGCCGAAAATCAAGTTAAGAGATAAAGCCATAAAGAGATAGGACAAGTTGACTCAAACTCCAAAGAGAAAAGACACACAGATTCCTAAAATGAAAGAGACTCGGACTTCTAAAAGGAAAATGTTTCAAAAGGCAAGTTGGACCTCTATATATATGAGATCCCCATCAAATCTGACAAACTCCACAGAAGCTCCATACGCCAAACTCCACTACACATAGCGACTCCAAAGGATCTTCTTAAATTTTTCCATTGTATTGAGCGATATATGAGCCATGAGAGATTGTAAAATCACCCATCATAGTGGATCTCACCCCCAAACAACTCATGGACATAGGTATTATGCCGAACCACATAAATCTCTGTGTCTCTTTTTATTTACTTTTATTCGCTTATTTATTATTTATCATATGGATGAACGCGAATAACACTGTATTGAACCCCGAATCATCTCGTGGGCCGGGGATAATTCTTTACTCCCTTCTGGTCTATTATGCAAATTAAGGAATCAACAAACTGCATGATAGTACGTACGTGATTAAGGCATGCCAAAGTGTAATTTCAACTATTGATCCCTATGAATGCATGCATATGCAATTCTTTTTAGTAAAAAATAATCACTATAGTCCTTAATGATATGATAAAGGCCAATTCTTTGGTGAGCAAGTTCATCCCAATACTAATCATGGCTAAAAACCTTAATCTTCAATAATTCTCCATTAATCAAGTTTGATGCTATTAGCCTAAATCACCAAGGCATGCTTTAAAAATTCATCCAAACATGTATTTTCATTCTTATCCCAATCACAAGATCTTCTAAATGCTCATTGATCAAGTCTAGATGAAATAAATCAAAACTTCATAAAATAAGCATGATTTAATCAAAATTGTGTATGCTTGATGATCAACATAAGGTGGAATTAAAACCTATCATGGCATGCTTCTAATCTCAAAATCAAAACTTCAATGATCATTCTAAGACATTAACAAATCATATCAAAATATGCTAAATCATGCCATAGCTAAAATTTTTACCTAAAACAATTTAAATTAAGCATGGTAACCTTATCTAAACTTAACCAAAATTTATTCTAACACTAGAAAACAAGACTTGATATGCAAATTAAGATCTAGGGAAAAAAACTCACAAATTTTGTGGCCCACTCAAGCTTCAAACACAAGAACACCAAGAACTTCAAGAACACTCAAGCTTACACACACTTTTCAATTTTTCTCAACAACTAAAGGGGAGATGGCTCTCAAATGCTCAAGAGGAGTTGGAGTTGAGGTGTGGAGGAAATGAGGGGGTGAAGGGGATTTTTGTAGGCAGCCAAAGGGGAGGAGACGTTCGCCTAAACCCTTGGGATTGGGTGGTTTGGGTGGTGGTGTAAGTTGCTGAAATTTCAGTTTGCCCTCATCAGCTTGTGTCATCTTGTGCGGGGGGAATAGTGGCCTAAAATCACCATGACCTCATCAATTTAGGTGCTACATTGAGCCTAAAGAAGCTGGTCTGGTCATGGTGCAGAAAAAAAAGAAAGAAAATGAAACAAACATCATACATGGGCAGATGGGTTCAATGGGTGGTCTTCCTTGGGCAGATTTCGGTTTGTGTTTTCTTTAGCTGGGAAAAATGAGTCAAAATCTTATGATGTTCATGAGGACATCTTGGGGATTGGGTGGTGATAGAAGTGGCATGGGGTGGTGGCTCAAAAAGGCACAAAAAGATTAGGCTTAAGGGCAAAACAATCCATACACACAAAGGGCACACATGCGTGCCGATTGGTGTAGTTTGGGGTTTGATATGTCATTTCTTTTAATGACATATGTGGAGGTTTATCTAAGGTCTTAATATGATATAAGAATGATGTAATTGAATAATGCAACAATAAAATTTCAGATCAAAAAGGCTAAAAAGATTAAGAAAAAAAATTAAGCTCTAAAACATGGTTTAAAGATAACTAATCAAGGATAAGTTAATTAATGGTCTTAACCCAATTTCAAAACTTAATTTGGGTATTTAGGGTATGACATGGGCTAGAGAAAACCCATGGTATGGTCTATTGAGCTTTCAAATTGAAGAGTGAAATAGAACAAAGCAAGGCTTTGGGCCTTGTGGGCTTAAAAGAGCCATGAGTGTGGGTCAATGGTCCAAGGGCTTTTGGGTTTGAGTGAATGAGGGCCTTGTTTCTCGATTTTGAGAGATTAGGAGAGACCTCAAGATCCACAAAGATGGAGCTTGAAAGGCTCACATTGACATAATTGGGCCATGAGTCAAATCTATACCATGATTGGCCCAAAAGGCCTTATGCCTTCCTTATACTTGGGCCAAGGCTATCCTACCAAGTCTTGCACTCCTATGAAACTTGTTTTAGGGCTTCTAAGGATTGACCCATAAATTTCCTACGGTTTTAAAGGCCTTAATAAGATTACTAATAGGCTTGCTTCTCTAATCCTTCATGCTTAGTAAGTTGGGCCTAATACCTTCATTGTTACTGAGTTAGGTGCAATGACCTTATGTCCTTTTCATTGGGCCTATTTTCTAGTGTCTTCCAAGAAAGGCTTAAAACTTTATATCTCCCAAGTTGGACCTAAGGCTTTTTAACATCTTAACCTTAGTCCATCACATCCTTAGTGCAATAGGGCCCTAAAGTCTTATGTCCATCAAGTGGGGCGTAAATTCTTATTGCCTCTTCTAAGCCTTTATACCCAAAAAGTTTGGGCCCGTCGTAAACTACTCTTTGGGCATTCTCCTATTCCATCAAATATTTAACCCAAATTGCTTAGCCCATTAATGTGGCAACTATACAATATGCCATGTGTCATTCCTTTATGGGCCTCTTGGCTTCTTATCCTCAAAATTAATAAAATACTAAAAATTCACCAAAATAATATTACTAACCAATCAAGCTCCAAAAATTTCCTTTTCCTTAAAATCAATTTTGCACTAGAATCTTCTATTAATTCCTCTAAACTCAAAGTATACGGTCCTCTTGCCAACTCAAATATCCAAAATTGTTCTTATTCTAGAATAACCCAACACTTAATTAACTAGGATTAAGGCTACTGAGTTCGAGGCCTAAGAAGCTTTTTAGGCGGGAAGTTACAGTAACAGTCATACACGTAGTGACATGACATAGCATGTCATATATGATAACATAAGTACATAAACAATAGTTCCCTTACCCATCATACATGCATAGTAATCAGACAGTAAGTTAGAAGCTGTGATGACCCGACTTTGTCTAGACTTGACCATTAGAATTCGTTCTAGGTTGCCACGGCATTTTAGGAGCCTTAGTTACTTTGGAAGGCCTTAGAGTCTTTGATTTAGTAACTTGAGCCCAATAGGAGATTGACCTTAGAATACCTTGTAATTTTCGGCCCTCTTTAGAAACTAGGCCCATGACCCAAATCTTAAGTCACTAGTGCCATGTGTCACGTAAATTTTACACTAAGAATCTAGTCTTGATAGTGGGATAAGGGGAGAGAGAAGTGTAGGAAAGCACCAAGAAGTGACTTGCACCCCTACCCTAGAAGAATTGCCACTTGTCAACTTGCTAGAAACCTTCTAGATGAATCAAGAGGCAAAAGGAACCTAGGAAGACTATGGGATTTTCGACTAGCCCATCTTCCCACATGCCTAGCCCATTGTCTTGCCCAAAATTCGAGTTCCAAGGTAGATTTCTTGGAAAGGGAAGCCTAGGGAAGTGAAGTAGAGCTTTTTTAGAAAATCTGTATGGAAAATCAAAGAGAGGCACAAAGGATTTCGAATTTGGTTAGTTTTTGCCAAGTGTCAAGCATGCATTAAGTTTCTAGGGTTTCGGCTAACACACTCCCAAGCACCCCCATTCACTTGTCACTTGTCACTTAGATTATTTTGGACCAATGGCACATGAAAGGTCACCTAGGGAAGAAGCACTAGGAAGATGAAGCATCAACTTGGGAAAAGAAGGAGTGGACAACTAGGGTTATGGCACACATTCAATGCCACTTGTTGTCCATGCCAAAGGTTACTTGTTGGGAAAAGGAAGAGGCATGAGACGTTTTACCAAGCTACCCTTGAAGAAATATTCACTTGCTTAAGGAAAGGAAGGGCATAAAGGGAAAAGAAGGTAATTTCAGCCAAGGGAGGAGAAACCCTATACGCCACCCCCAAGATGTCCCTTCCCAATGAAATCCAAGTGGAGAATTTTAAGAGGCATTTTCGGCAAAAGAAAAAGGGGAAGAAGAAACCTATGCCACTTGTCACACATGCAAGGATTTTGGAAGCAACCAAGGAGGGAAGTGAATAGTCTACTATAAAAAGTAAGGGATACATGCCAAGGGGCTTTTTCCTTGCCATTTTTTGGAAATTGCATGAACTCTCACTCTCTCCACACAATTCTCACATGTTCACTTGAAAGTTCTCTTACTTTCTTATATTTTCTTTCCAACCAAACAATGACAATCCTTTCAAGAAAGAGGATTTCGGCACCATCAAGGATAGTCAAGATAAGGATTGACTTTCTCTTAGTTTTGCACACATGTCACTTTCTCAACCCGAAAATGAGATTCAAATCTCATTGGACTTTGAGAATGATAGAACAACCACACTTTCTACCGATTTCTTGGAAAATGACCTAAGGTTTTCAAGAAACCCTTGAAGCCGATTAGTGGGGGGAATTCATCCTCCATGTTTTCAATCACCACATGTATTTTTGTTTTATCTTAGGTTTTATTTTACTTCACGAGTGAAATGAAGGGGTTTTAACCCAAAAACCCTAGAAGCTGAGTGGTTTAAGATCAAGTGATGCTCTAAAAATCCTCACACACTCAAGAACATGAGATAGGATTTTTTGTTATTCTTTCTAATATAGAATGTTTGAATTTACAGCTTGCTAGTATTTTTTTACGTGGATTTTTGTAAGTATACACTCAACCTACTCTTTTTTTTAAAAAAAAGAGTCAGGGTCACAAGTCCACGAGTGACCCCTCCCCATATTTATTAAAAAAGTCTCACTTGTGGCGGAGGAATACCTTAACAAAATGACCCAACTCACTCAAGAACTACCAACAAATGTCAACAAAACCTTACAACCAAAAACACGTTGGAAATTAAAACCGACGTCGAATATTAGCCGTACCCATTAAATCTAACTTGTACAAACCTCTCACCTCACTTGGTAAATCCACTGCCTCTAACACGAGTAACTCCTCCCCTAACGCCCCAGCTTTAGCTAATTCATTAGCCACTTTATTTCCTTCCCTAAAAATATGAGTAATAGAGACATCAAAACCAACAAACAAATTTAACAAAAGATCCCAAAAATCCCAAAGATACCACATTGTACAAGCTCTACCCCTCAACCAAGACACCACAATTAAAGAATCACATTCAATATCTATGGAGAAAAAACCCAGCTGCCGGCATATTTTTATTCCTTCTATAACTGCCCGAAGCTCCACTTCATTATTAGTACGAGAACCAAAAAATTTTGAAAAAGCAAATACTAACCTCCCTTCATGATTCCAAAGAACCCCACCTCCCCCACCAAAACCCGGATTCCCAAAAGAACTCCCAACTAGATTCAATTTGAATCTTCCAATTTGAGGCTTCAACCATTTAACAATGACAACTCTAGGAGGCCATGCTTGCACTGGCTGAATCTCCAACCTTGACAATATTTTAGATCCTGCGTAGACATTCCTTTTACTTTGGCTTCCGAAACAAGGGTCTTTACCCACACTAAAACTCAGCACCATACCTGCTGGACAGATTCATATTTTCCTTCCATGCGTGCAACACATCGCCTTCTCCACAATCTCCATGTAATCACAACAGGAAATAAACCCAACAAAATACCAACCTGGGAATTTCTAGATGATCTAGAAAACCACAATTGTACTCTATCCCTCCAGGATTGCTACACCAAGAAATGGACACCAACCTCAGCCGAAACGTTTTTCCAGATTTCCTGTGCAAATTCACCTTTTCCAAGCACATGTTCCAGATCTTCCACATTTCCTCCCACACAACAATTACATCTTGAAACAATAGGTATGCCCAGCCGATGTATTCTCTCTCCCACACTTAAACAATCAAACGCTGCTTTCCACATCACAACAAACATTTTTTTTGGGATAAGACTATGCCAAATCCATCTTGCCCATTCAAAAGTCTGCATTTTAACTCTTAGAACCACCCATGCCGATTTTGTAGAAAACATCCCCTGTTTATCTGGAAGCCAAATCAAAACATCATTCTCATTTCTTAACTCTCCAACCATTGTCATAACCTCACCTGCCTTTTGTGTTCCCACCAGCATCTCAAGTCTCCCGGCATCCCACCTATTATTTACAACCAATTCCCTAATAGTGATACTCGGCTCCTCCACCATTTCCGTCGCATTACATAGTGGCCCATGCTCTAGAAAATTATCAAACCACAAAGAAATGTTTCCAGCACGAACCTTCCACTTAGAATTTTGCAAAATAATAGGCATTACCTCTACTATTTTCCTCCAAAATCTGGAGCCCTTATTATCAACCAGAGCCAGAGAAACATGCCCCATTTTAATGTATTTAGCCTTAAAAAATTTTGACCAAAGAAACTCCTTAGTCAACAAATTCCAACCAAATTTATAAAACAAGGACTTTTGTACCTCTTCAAGCTTTCTCACCCCTATTCCCCCTTCCTCCACTGGCAAACATACCTTGTCCCAAGCTCTCCAATGTTTTTTACTTTTTCCATCTTGCCCCCCCCCTCCCCCTCCAGAAAAATTTTGCAAATAATCCATTCAACTTCGTAAAAACTGCTTTAGGCACCTACAAAACCGATAATAAATGGAGTGGTAAACTCGTAAAAACATGCCGTAATAAAATTAATCTTCCTCCTTGGGACAAAAGTCTACTCCTCCAACCCGATAATTTATTTTCTACTCTCTCCAATAGAGGCATGAAGTACCTAATTTTTTATCTACCCTCCACTATTGGCACTCTCAAATACGTAAAAGGAAACCCACCCTCAGAGAAACTAGTTTCCCTCAGTATCTCCCTGGTTCTGCTGCATGTCAAAAGCTTGGATACAAAAATAGCAGATTTCTCATAATTCACTCTCTGCCCCTACCGGCCTTCATAGTCTTTCAAAACACCCATCAACATCTAACCGATCTATTGGTACCATTCACGAAAACCATCACATCATCCGCATATAAAAGATGATTAATTCTTGGAGCATTAATAGGATGAGAAAAAGGCTGAATACCTGCCTCCACCAACCTTTTATTAAGCAGCCTTGAAAATACTTCTTCCATAAGAATAAAGAGATAAGGAGAAAGTAGGTCACCTTGCCGAAGCCCTCATCTTGACTTGAAAAAACCACGAAAAGTGTCATTCATCATAATTGAAACCACACTGTAGAAATACAAGTGTTAATCAGCTTCCGAAAACAATCTGGGAATCCCATAGCTCGTAGCACATGATCTAAAAAATTCCAATCGACTTGACCATATGCCTTACTCATGTCTATTTTCAGCATGATATTTCCACCCCTGACCTTCCTATTCAATAACCGTGTCATCTCTTGGGCAAGAGTAATATTCTAAAAAATATTCCTACCCTTCACAACTGCCCCTTGCTCAGGTGAAATAATACTTCCAAGAATCCTAGACATCCGATTAACTAAGATTTTAGAAAAAACCTTACAAATGACGTTACAAAGGCTTATAAGCCAGAATTTATCAAAACTTTTCGGGTTTTCCACTTTCAGAATAAGCACAATGAACGAAGCAGTGAAAAATCTAGGAAGCAACCTACCTTGAAAAAATTCTTGCACAACAGCCATAATATCCTTTTTCACCAAATTCCAGCATGTCAAATAAAAAGCAGAGCCAAAACCATCAGGCCTTGGGCTGCTATCCTCACTAATTGATGAAAGCACTATTTTTACTTCCACCTCCGTTGGCTCCACCATCAACTCCCGAGTATCTTCTATTGATAAACTATGAGGGAACAAATAGTCCAGGTTAGGTAAATCTACCATCTCCTCCTGCGAAAGGAAATGCTCAAAATATTTAACCCCTCCTCATGTACTCTTTCTGGGGAATCCAGCACTCGACCATCTGGAAGCTTCATTTGTGACACACATGCCCTCTTCCTCCTTTGCCCAATAACGACATGGGAAAATTTTGTATTACGGTCCCCTTCTAATCCCCACTTATTCTTTGTCTACTGCGCCAATCGAGTATCTTCCCTTAAATTCCAGACCTCAAGTTCTGCCTTAGTAACCAAAAAATCCTCTTCCACTTCCGCAGAAAAATTTGATTGTAGCACCCCCTCTAGAATCTCAATCCGTTCCTCCAGCTCTCGAATAATCCCATCTACTCTACCAAAAACATTTTTATTCCAGCTTCTCAATTTAATCTTCAACCTCTTTAATTTCTCAGGTAATATAAGTAAACCACTACTACTCATTGTCGGTTCCTTCCAAGAAATTTCCACAACATTTAAAAAATCAATATGGGACATCCACATATTCTGAAAACGGAAAGGAGAAGGACCATAACGCACAAACCTCGACACCAGCTTTAAGACAATTGGTGAATGATCCGAAGTCCTTATACTTAATAATTTTGCCGAGGCATCACCAAACTTGGAAAGAAACAAATTATTCACAAGCACACGATCTAATTTTGCCCAACTCTACGCCATACCCGATTGTCCATTGCACCAAGACATTTGTTTTCCATGTAATCTGAAATCTATCAACCCACACCTATTAATACATCCATTAAAATCGTCCATCGCACCAATAGGTCTCGACCTACCACCAATGCATTCATCATCCGCCCTTACAATATTAAAATCACCCAATACCATCCATGGCACCCCCACACCCGAGATACCACTCAAGTGTTCCCATAAATCCTTACGTTCAGCTTGAGTGCACTTCACATACATAAAAGTCCCTAACAACACCATACCATTTTTGGAAAACAATCCAGTAATAGACTGATTTGAAATACCAATTAGATCCATTACCATATCATCTTTCCAACGAACCCAAATTTTACCACCTGCCTCCATATTTGAATTATAGTGTGAAAAGTCGATAGATCGAGACCACCTTTGTAAATTCTCCACACTTTGAAACGGCTCAGAAATAACTAGAATAGAAATATCAAACTTGCGAATCAGTTTTCTTACCCACCTTTTTGACGTGCCCAACCCTCTAATATTCCAAACTAGAATACTATCCATCATAAATTTAATTTTTGAGGGAGGGCCTTTGCCCTTCGAGATTTTCTTAACACTAACTCCCTACCCACACCTGTACCAACCCCACTCGGCTTTGAGCTTGAATCAGTACAACAATCCTTTTGTAAATCAAAATCATTTTCCCCATCCCCATCAGAAAGCACTTCAAATCTGTTAGAATTTCTCACTTCAATACTAGCAACTAGATCACCACATTCACCATCCATACTAATATTGGCTCCCTGATCTCCATCATCCACAACAACATTCATCACCTCTCTTACCTCTAGCGATACATACCCCTCCTTCACTCCACTCCCAACTTCACTCGGCCTACCACTGGCACTCTGTTCTACACGACACCTTTCCTGCACTTCAGATGCATTTAAACCCTCACCATTACAACGTTCATCAACATTACTCCTCTTTCCAACTTCACCCCCCTCATCCAAAATCGATATATCTCTCTCCGTTCCATCCTCAACCACATCAGTCGCAACTACAATAACACCCATATCAGATCCCTCCTCCAAATCCACCCCTGCATTACTAATTCCAACCCCATCTATAGCCACCTTATCCTGCCCACTAGTCCCCTCTCCAAATGGCACATTAATATACCCTCCATTTAACAACAACGTCTCTCCTCTCACCCCTTTTTTATCCACAACATTCTTTTTACCCACTACTTTCCACCCCATCTGTAACACCCGAACCCAATCAAGCTCAATTTTTATTTATTTATTTATTTTTAGTTCATTTTATTTTATTTTATTTTCTTCACACGTTAACTTCCCCGCATGTTTTATTTTTTTTTCTTTCCGTATATATTTTTTCTTCACCTCTAAGTTTTCCCTGTCGTCCACGGCAATGCATGATCTTGCACATCTCTAGTGTTTTTTTTTTATCCACTCCATGCACACACACGACTCTATTTTCAACTCTTTCCACACGCACGTCTCCCTCTTATCTCTAGGGTTTCACCTCACATATATATAGACACACATATGTTATCCCATGCTATTAGAAACTACCCAAACACATGCCACCGCCCTACCTTAGAATCGTAAGCCCCAACCTCCATCCCATCAGTTTCATGCACTCCCATACCGAGAGTCACCCCACGTAAGCCCAGCCCTCCGTCGTCCATATTGCCACCACCAGTGCAACCCCTCGTAAGCCTCTGTTCAACCAACCCATCTCCACCGTGCACCGCCCAGAACTCTCACTGCTCCCATACAAAAATTGACGCAACTGTGCATGCATTGCATCTCCACGGATCACAACTCCACCTCGCCGAGCGTCACCTCCACTTGACCATCACTGGAAGTCCAGCTCCTCCACTGTACACCGCTGCACCACCACCAAAGTGCCGAGAACAACCATCTGCGGAGTGATCCGAAACTCCTCTGTTTTGGGTCTGAAAAATAGAGCAGTCCTTGCTCAAGCCGTTCCACTAAGCTCCTCCGCCAGCCTCTCCCTCTCCCTGTGCCCCTCGGTTTTTCAACCACGTTACACGACGGAAGCCACCACATGTAGCTCCCGACCAGTCGCACGCCCTCTCGCTGTCCCACGGTGAGCTCTCTCCCCTTCCGTACGCCATACTCTCTCTGTCTATCACTCATACCTTCACTGTGTTTCTCTCTCGCTTCCAGTGCTCCACCGAGATCACCGCCGCTATGTTGCTAAGCCTCTAGCCCCTCGCTGCGTGATTCCTCTGTGAGTAAGCCCCTGCCATGTAAGTTATCTGTTTACGTAGGTTTTTATTGGTTTTCCAAGAAATGAAGGAAATTACATTAGTGCCCTTTTACTACATGTTATATTAATGTGCTTTTAATTTTTTTATTATGTATTAGTACACTCTTATATAATTACGATTACATAATTCACTTAAGTATTTTAATATGTTATTCAGTAAAGATTTATTTTAAGAGTTTACAATATTGGAGTAATGTTATTTTTACACTTTAGATATGATTTAGGCTATTTAAAAATAGTTATGTTTATTTAAAATATTTTGGGATAATTATATTATCTAGTATTAAAGTTTATAGTTTGTTTTCAATAATAAATAGATCAAACTTTTAAATGTTTTAGTCATAATTATTAAATCAGCATTGACGATTTTAGAAAGTGATGATTTGTAATTTTAGGTTTTGAGGAATTAAATAGGTTATTTTAGAAGCTTAGAATTAAATATCGAAATACATGATTAATTAAAAATTTATGAGAATTACGTTATTATATTATAGGTGACAATTAATAATTGCTCGGCATTTTGAGGAAATTTCTGAAAAGCTAAGCAGTCCAGGTAAGCAGGGTTCCTATGCTAGACTTTGCATTAAAATAAAATGAGCTGGGGTTATTTTTGGAAAATATATATATTTGATTATGAAAAGAAATTTGAACTACCTCAGTTATTTGTTCAGCATTACTCATGAGATTCTGTTTAAGAAGAAATTATTTTCTGTCATGACTGGTGTAAACATGAGCTTATTTTTTACATTCTGTTTCTGAACTTTGAAAAGAGAGCGAATATGAAATTTTGTGTATAAATTATGTTGTGATATGATTTTGTTCTGTTATGAAGATATTATGTACTCTGATATGATCTAATGTGATTTCTGAAAACCTTTGGCATAACATTCTGTTTCTGTTTCTGTTCCGTTCTGACCTTACCACGGGTGTAAAACTGTGGCCTCTGTTCAGGTTGGTACCAACGTTTTTGTTTCTGGTGCACCCACTTTGGAAATAAAGTAGTTTTCTGAGTGGTCTTTCCTATGTGCACACTCGGGGCTCTGAGAATGAATAAGGCGAAGATTCACATTCTGTTTCTGCTCGGTTAGCTACCAGGGTTTGCATAACCCTACCACTGGGTTAAACATGGTATTTGTTCTTATATGATAAGATAAGATGTGTTGTTTCAGTTTATGCTATGCCAAAGGGATTTTGATTATGAATATTTTCGAACTTTCACTCTAATATTTTTGATAACATGTTCTGACGCTGCATTATGAAAATGTTATTCTGATTCTGCATTCTAAAAGTAAATATTTTGTTTCTGCATTCTGAATTCTGTAAATGCTCATGTTTACACACTAGTATATGTCCTCTGCTTACTGAGTTGTTGATAACTCACCCCTTATTTCCAATTATTTTTCAGATAATTTTGATGGTTCAGCTGGAGAACAAAAGTAGAAAGTTTAGCAAGGTGTGATGATCGTAGTGGAATAAGTGTCTGATGGTACAAGTGCTTATTTGAGAGTCATAGCTAGTAAACTGATTTATTTTTCGGGTATTTTAATTTGATGAGTCGAGGATATTTTCAAATTTTTGGAGAATTTCTAATTTATGTTATTGGGAATTTCTTTATTGTCCCCATGGAGAAACTTAGATATTTGGATTGATTAAATGGATTAATATTTTATGGGATTTTCTGGATTTTATAGTTGTGTTATTTAAGTTGATATTAGGTATTAAGAGTTAACTCTCCGGACCTCTGGAAACAAGGTGTTACACCATCGTTTCCCCATCTTTATGGGTCACACGCTTCCCCTCATTTCTCACAATACCTTGCTTCCCCCTCTCCCCACTCCTACAAACCACAATCGTATGTCCCTGCCTGAAACATTTAGTGCAGTAAAAACCCTTTTTTTCATACATCACATTTTGTCAAATCTGACTCTTCTGGCCAATCACCAACGGAAATCCCTCAACAGGTTCCTTTAGGAGATCCACCTCTACACACAATCTCACCCCCGTGGCTCTCGTTCGATATAGAGTGGCATTATCAGTACCCAAAAATCGACCAAATCTAGAAGCAATAATCTATAACACATCTAACCTGTACAAATGCAACGGCAAACCAGGAAGAAAAATTCACTACGGAGCAATAGAAGACTCCTTTTTAAGATCGAAATCCACTGAACAATTAAACAACCTGAACTGGCATCCGGCAACCACCCTTCCCTCTCTCGCCCAAGCATGACGATAATCTTTCTCTTTAGCCAAATGAAGCAAAACATGGAAATCATCCATAAAACTAATCATCGGAACCTCAATAAACCCCAAGATTTAATAATATGCCTTCTTAATACATCAATTGACGGTCTCACCAAGACAAATTTGAGAACCAAAGCATATTTCAATTCCTCAGCAACTCTGTCCATCTCTGCATCTGTGAACACAAAACCCAAACCACCATCAATCATCTCTGGTTTTCGCATAGGCAGGCAAAATTTAGACATTGGCAGTGGCCGTTGTAATGCCTGCAGGAAGGATCTTGCACCCCCGTGCCCAACAATTCTGCATCACCCTTCTCCTCCACAGACCCTCCCCCTGCTACTGAAACCAGAAGAGACCCCATCCCCGACCCACCGGCAGCAAAAGGCCACCAGAGAGAGAACCAGAGACCAACAGGAGGCCGATCCCAAAAGAATGCAAACGAAAATTCCAAAACCCTAGCAGAGCACAAAATACTCTGCCACGTTAGCAAGCCTCCAAAGCCTACACTCAACTTACTCTTGATTAATACTTGTATATATTTGCGTAAATCCTTTCATTGTTGTGTTTGCTTTGTTTGCTATCTCTTGATTATTTGTTTGAATATGCTAATATGATCTTAAGTAAATCTATGGAAGGAGTTATATGCTTCGGATTTGTGATGAAAATGCCATGAAATAATCTTATAAGTTTCGGTTTTTACTTGATTACGGTTGATGGTTTATGCAACATGATATTTCGGTTTGAACATGTCTTGGAAGTTTCAGACCTTGGTAAAAAACCTATGATGTTTTGTTTTATTATGCCTTGATTTCTATATTATATGCTTGAAGTTTGGAGCATGTTTAAGCGATGAATCTTCATTTTTTGTGCCTATTAGTTTCGGCCTAAGCAAGTTCTCATGATTTCATGTATGTGTTTTGATATCTTATATGGTTTATGTTATCATGCTATGAAATGAACATGTTATGCTTGGATATTTCATGCATGGCCTTTCACATGTCATATGTCAAGTGTAAGTACGCATGTTATAAGTATCATGTCACATGCATTTGGGGAAAAGTGTTTTCAAAGAAAGTGTTTTCAAAGAAAAATGTTTTCAAAAAAAAGAGTTTATAAGTTTTATCATGATCCCAAGTGGTAGGGTGGGGGAATGTCTTAGTAGAACTCTTCTGTCCACTCTGGAGTGCTTAAGAATAGAATGGTAACCCCTAGGTCAACAAAGTACCATCGACAAGCCTTAAATGGATTGTTTTCAAAAGATGCCAGAGCAAGGAAACGCCTAACACTAGTGGGTGCATGAGGCATGTAACCCGACGAAGTAAGGTCAAGTTAATGTGAATCTCTGTTTATGACATATTCATCACGGTGTACAAACCTTTGATGGTGGGGTAACTAGCAAGAACACGCGGTGGTAAGGGTAACCGTGTTGTGTCCACCCTCTGAACAAGAATATGCGCCTATGTGCTAAGGATCACTCGATGCAAATCTTATGATATGTTCTGATGATGCAAGTTCTGATTAAGATCACGTGATTAAGAAAAAGTTAATAAGTTTTTCTGAAAAGCTAAAGTCTCTGTTACAAGTCATTTGAAAATGGTCAAGTGCACAAGTCAAGCTCTGGTCAAAGGCATAAGTCAAGTACATGTCCATGCATGCATTTCATGATATACCTTTTGTATGCTTGTGTTAACTATGGTATGTTGTGTGATTACTTGCTGAGATTTCTTGAAATCTCATTGTGGTAGTTTCTACTACCATTCCCCAACCGGAATGGTAGAAGTTGTTACAGGTATCCTGGATACCCAAGAAACATGAACTCAGATGGTTCCTTGATAGAGGACAAGTACATTGTTCAGGCTCGTCATGACTATACTGTTGATGCCTTAAAACATACGGCTAAGCTTTTCAGGGAGATCCTAGGTAGTATTAGTGAGACCGAGATCAATGCTACGATCTATTAACCATCTAAGAATCTGAAGTTTTGGTGGAATATGGATCAGCTATCTACTTATTTGGAGCGGCCCTCAAAGGCCTCGGCTGATGCAAAGGCATGGCAAAGGATTTAGTTTTGATACCGCCCGAGCCTCATCAATCCCATGGGGTCTTTTGGTGTCTATCTCCCAATGAGACAATGGTTATGAAGAGTACGGGAACTTAAGTCATTTTGTGGGAAAAAAACAGTACTTATGGTTTTAGACCTCAACTTTTGTAGAACTATGTTTTGAGGAGGTCCCGTGTTTTGGGAGCTTTAAACTATACTCTATAATTTGGGATGTTATATCTTTATGATACATGTTTATGTTTTGGGTAGTGTTTGGGATATGATATTAGCATGGTGCCATGTGCTTTGCAATTGCTTATCGCGTTGCTTAATTTATCTGACTTTTACTATTTTTTCGTTGCTATGTTATTACATACTGCTAGTGTACTTAGGTGCATAGCATATTATCTGTCATGTACGAGGGGTGTGTAGCCTTGTGTTACATGTCCCGGCATGTTAGCCACCACCCAATCCCAAGCGGAGGCTGGGGGCACTACAGAAATTAACTTACTCCAAAAATCACCAAAAGTTACATTACTCATGTAAATTTTGTTCTAAACGCAAATATCTAATTAGAAAAGTTTAAAACAAATCATAACCATGAGAAACATACTATGGTCGAAACACCATTAGGTCATTTCTCTTTGATTTTTGTTGCAATTTTATCCAATCTCAATACTCATGCTTAAACCAAAATATTGCAACATAGATCATCACATACCATACTTAGAAGTATGCTTAAAACAACCAATAAAAATCGACTTCACATAAACACACAACTTTTTAGTAAAAATATCCAAACTTTTTAACTAAAACACAAACCATTGAATCTCAAGATTTTGACTCTCTTTAAAACATCTACAAAAACTCCAAAAATTCAAAAAATTCTCCTAACATGTCCATAATGCACTCCTAAGAACTAACATGCTTGAATCATTAAGTAGAAATCACCAAAAGTTACAAAAATACAACTTGAAGCACAAGACTTCAACACTCCATCAAAACAGAATTTTCTCAACTTTGGTTTTGATAAAAACCACTTGATTCGAGACATCATTTGGTTTCAATTGGATTACAAGTATTTGGGATTTCACTAGAATTGAAACCCTCTTTAGTTTGACATAATTTGGGTGATTGGATGGAATAGTATTTTTTTTAGGTGACATAATCTCACACCTTGATTTCCTTCACATTTCCATTTAATGGTTCCTCTTGTTTTCAAGTATCCAATACTATTCACCAAGAGTGGAGTTAGTTTGGAACCTAAACTCATCTTAACTCATCATTACAACTTTTTCAAATTCCAACACAGAAGATAATAAACAATTCAACTTTTTCAAATTCTAAAATAATAATAATATTAAAAAATAATATTCTAACAATATTTTATCAACTAACTCAACTCAACTCAGTTCAACATCCAAACACAGCCTAAGATTTGGCCAAGTGTCCAAATAAAATTTCTCTAACCTAATTTGAGAAGTTTTATTTGGACACTCTACACTGTAATTTTGAAAACACTATACTTGATGCTACTATCGAGGTTACAAAGTCATATAAATATTACCCAAGAGTAAGTTAGAAGCCAACTTACAAATTTCTTGAGATATAGAGATATGGTGGCTGAAACAAAAGATTTATTCAAGGTTAGCACTATAATAGTTACTAAAACTATACACTTAACTGTTAGGCATTGTTACTTTTGCTAAATTTCATCAATTATGCAACTCGACAACTTCAATTTCCTATATAACTCTCACACCTCTTGAATCAAGTGTTTACCATGAAAGTTCTTACCTAAGCCATGGCATGTGATCATGAAGAAATCAATACCAATTGTTTATGCTATCACTTATAATGCTTCTTATTACACTAATGTTAAATCTTTCAACTCAAGTTCTTCATGCAATACATTAATTTATACCTCAACGTGATAAAAACGTGTTCATTAGTGACTTAGCCAAAACATCAATTCTTGAATCACTAGTAGCCCGAAGCATGCTTGATGATCAATCTAGGATATTAATTCAATTCCTAGCATGGCATGTCATAACCAACATTCACTTTGATGTTTATAATCTCGTATCATGATCACTTAACAACCACATCACAAATTTATTATGCTAGCATCAAGACCTAACCTGAGCATGCATGCCCTTTATTTTCTCATATCAACTCTCTTGGCTTTACAAATTCATGCTTAACATATTCATTCATCACTTCATCAAACATTGAGATAGACTACTTACCACTTTGAGGTTTCCCGCCAGGTTTTGGAACCTCTTCTCTATATCACTCAAATTCTCTTGCGTGTAGTGTGGAGTGAAATAGGGCACAAGGGGTGCTATTTATAGGCTTCATTTAAAGAAGGGATCATTCAAGAAGCAACACAAACCATAGGTTACCCGACAACTTACCCCTAAGCTTACTATGGTGAGTTCGACTAAGGGTTATGATGATCTTCCCTCTTTGTTCTTTTGCGTCAGCTATGGAATCTTATGTCTACCCTTGGGTAACATCATTTCTGAGTTTGTGGGGTGTGGGGTGCAAGAACTTCTATGTTTTGAAACAAGTTCCCATGAACTTAGTTTGATCTTGATCGGATCCTTTCTCCTCTTCAAAACCATCGCCTAAACCCACTAGTTTCATTTAGCTAGTTCGGTTCTAAGGCCCTAGTAGGTGCAAAAATGATTCCTTTCTTGTGTAAGGAAGAGACGAGAGTAAGGGACACGTCTCCATGGTGAAAGAGATGAAAGAGAGGTGAGGGTGTTGTTGATAGTCGAGAAGAGCCGTTTGGCTTCTTCCAATCTTCATTCAATTTTTTCTTCAATTCTTGGAGTCATTCAAAGGTTTAAGTGTCAAGTGATGGTTGGATGCCATGGTTTCTTCAACCTTGCTTGGGAATCAAGAAGATGGTGTAGGAATAGGAGGTAGTTTGTAAGAATTCTCATCATGGTGCTTGGCTAGAAGATAGGTGCTATAGTTCCCTTGTTGTATGTAGCCTAGGTCTTAATGCTAGTTCTGGTTTTTCCTCTTCAATGTCCTCAATTAGAGCTATTCATTTAAGAAGTTTTCCTTCAAACATTGACTTAAACCGATGGCCTTACTCAATGGATACCCGGTTGCCTTCAATTGATGCTTGGAGTGGGGTGCAAGAGTTTGACATGTTTCTAGGGGTCTTGACATGAGGTGGCACTTCTTCCTTGCTTGAGATAATGTGTATGAAGTCTAATTTGAGATGGTGGAGCTTTGGTGGCAAGTGGAAGAAAGAAGAATCAAATTTGATGCTAAGTGTGTCAAACGGTTGAGATAGGGTCTTTTGGCTTCCTTTGTTCTTTTCTTTCAACTTTTGACCAAAGAAAAACTTTGTGAAGTCAAAGGGAGATCTGATCACTTGGGATCTATTTTTCTTTTTACTTGGAGACAAAGCTAATGGCCAAAAGGGGTGTTGCCCGTGTTTATTTGGAATGTGTAAGAGGTGTTGGTTACTGGTTTGAACTCAAGTGACTTGTACCTCATGTGAAGGTGTAAGAGTATGTTGTCCCTTTTCCTTTTTACATGATTCAAGTTTTCACATTTATTCAGGTGGTGGGGCTAAGCTTATTGCACAAGATTCTATTCAAGTTAGACAAGGTACTTGGTGGCATTCGTTGGAAGTACTCGATTTGCACTTGTTATGGAGTGCTCGGTCGAGACATGTCTCTATGGCTATGATATGTATTATTACTTAATCTAAGTTTTTATTCAATTAATGCTTAATCTAATTTGAAGAGATCAAGCCTAAAAATTTCAGAAATTTTTTCCTTAAGGGTCGGTTGAAGTCTAGTGGCCAATTATTCATCCTATGTGAGTTGACTTGATCATTGTTTTGGTTTTGTCTTACACTTTCAGAAGTTGTCCCTTTGAATTTCTGAAATGTAGAACTTGGTAGCAAGTATTCCTTTAGGCACCACTTAGAGGAGTTGTATTGCACAAAGAGTTAAATTCCTAAGGTAAAGGGAGATAGGCAAGTTTCCTAGACTTGGTCTCCAAATTGGGTAAATTTTGGCCTTAAGTTTGATAATTTGGGCTAGACTTTATGCTGGATTTTGGATTTGGGCTTTTTGAATTGTGCCTTGTGCCTAGAGTTGGGCTTCATATTGGGCCTTGACCCATTCAAATTTGGGCCTAACTATTTGGGCTTTTAGTGGGCCTCAAATTTGCGCCTAAGGTTGGGCTTCCTATTGGGTCGTAGGTCTCTTCAGGTTTGGGCATAATCTTGGGCCTTACTCTTGGGCCCATTCCAAACTCTTTCCTTTGAGAGTTGTATCCTTTATCCTTTTATACTTGAATCCACTTTCTTTCTAATCTAAGATCCTCAAAATGTTATGCTTTTGTCTTCAAGCCCATCAACTTGGTAGATTCTCTCTTATTACTCCTTATAACTTTCTTTGTCAAAAGAATGCTCTATAAGGGGTTCCTAACTTATGGTTCTAAATGTTTCTTACTCATCACTAAGTTCCTTGAAATTTTATTATCCTTAGGGTCTCTCTTAATGTAGTTTTTTGGGGATGTTACAATCTTTGACTTATGTACAAAGATTGCTAGCATCTCAGTGACTCAATACGACGATTAGAACTCGGCTAACATAACT